>NC_066620.1:73258795-73261295 GCF_025201925.1 Gopherus flavomarginatus | reverse complement strand
GAGCTCTGGTGTCCCCTTGGGCCCCCCTCACAGCGTCTGGGCAGCTGCTGGGGGGGGTCTTGCCCACTGTGGCTGGGCAGCTGTAGGGCCCTCCTGTTGCTCACTGAAGCTGGGAACTCTGGGGTCCCCTTGTTGTCTGATCATTAGGAGCTGCTGGGGGCCTGCTAGCAGTGGCTGAGAGCTGTGGGGTTGCCTGCTGACAGTTCCAGCCCCAGGGCAGAAAATGTCATGGAGGTCTCTGGAAGTCACGGATTCCATGATCTCTGTGATACAATGGTAGCCTTATTTATAGCTTATGAGAGAGACAGTAGTAGGTGTTGGAGCCATAATATACTCTGTCGTTCTGTCAGCGTCCTATTGTTACTATTTTGTCTTTAAGAAGGACAAATGTGTAGAAGCTAGACTGAAATGATTAAACTAATTTCAGCTGTAACTTGACCCCACTCTCAGTTATGGATTCTGTGTCCAGTAGAATTGCATTTAGTATACTGAATACCTTTCATTGTGGAACAAGTTGATTTATAGTGTGGCACTCAAAAGGGCTACCAAATTTTGTGACTTCATCTCTAAATGTCAATAGCCTACATAATGCTTAATGTCAAAGCAAACGTGAAAAATGCTTTGGGCTTTGATGTTGTCTTTTCCCTTTTTTTCTTCAATTACTGAGCTGTCTTTTTTTTTTTTTTTAAATATATATAAAACAAGGATGGCAGCTAGTGAGTGAGGAATACCATACACTCTGATAAAAGCACTTTGCCTGTGGTACTCAATGTGAATAAAATAGCCTTGGCTTACAATCTTAGTTTATTTTCCTTGGAGATAAAGTACTTCAATACTGGAGTCTTACTTTACTTTTCCTCCTCTGCTAGTGATGTCAGTCCTCTGACAGTCTGTCCAGATGTGTCCCTCAGTGGGTGAACTACTGTCTAGTTCACTGCTGTATGACTGCATATGCTATGAACTATTTTTTTTCCCCATTAAAGGTACCCTAACTGCAGTTGAAAGTTTCCTGACTGTGAAATCTGGACCTGAGGTTAGTTTGTTTATATTGTCTTCTAAAATTGCATACTTATTAGCCACAAGCATACATAATGTGAAAATTACAAAGCTTGTGAGACAGCAGCTAACCAAATAAATATTTTTTTACCCATAATCAAAATATCATATCTTTTGTCACAGCTTTGCAAAACTGCCATGAAGTTATATCGGACTATGGAACAAGCTAGATGCCAGCCCTTTGTGGTGGTGATGAAAAATAATTTTATTGGTCTCGATGTAACTGATAACTAGTCTTTTGATTAAAAACATCTACCATAGCAAGGCTCATTTGTAAGGAGTTGGTGGGGAAAACATGTGCAAAATGTATTAAAACATAACAACCTGAGCTGCTGTCAGTAGGCCAGTGCCAGTATACTTCTTTAATGCAGCTGGTCGTGCATGTGGACATAGTATGAGAAATGTTAAAAGTAGTAATAAGGAAAGCGTTTCTCCAGGCTGGATTAAACATTAGGTCAGGATTTTAGATACTGGAGTAGTTACAGTTTTGTGGTATTTCACTAGGGTTACAGTATCCATGATGGAACCTGGAAGTCAGCTATTCATGGCCTTGCAGATCAAGACAATTTGAGGAAACTTCGGAAGCAGATAGGACACAAACCTCTCCCAATCATTGGTGCAAAATTAAAAAGAAGGCAAGAGAAACTTTATAAAACCAGAATTTTGTTTTGTTTTAATCTCTTTCCCCTAGAGCTTTATAATTATATTTTTTAATATACATTTCTAAAAGAAGGAATGTTTCCTGTCTGGTATAACTGGACGAATAACTTGTTTAAATAAAGGCTTAATGTATCAGATATTTCAAGATAAGGGGAAAATGCATCAACTGTTTGTTTGTAACATCACCTGTACTGAAAGCTTTATTAGAGAAACTGTTACAACCACCTTTTGATCCTAGATTTACTGACTTAAACAATCACATTTTAAAAGCTGTTACTGCTATGGAAGGACAAAATGTTGTACAGGCAGTAAGTCCAATTCATCCCTCGGTAATGCAATTGACTTTGGTTTGTGGTAGGGATAAATTTGGCTCAGGTTTTTGGATTATTTATTACTTAAATCCAAAGGAAAGAGATTAAAACGCTTATGGAAAAAGCTCTATTTTTGTCCAAGTTGTAACAATTGTAAGTCAGTTTTACAACTTGCTAAGTTTTGAAAAGAATAGCTATACAGGTGACATTACTGTAAGTGAAGGAAAATATTAAGGAATGTTTCTTTTGCCTTCAGAGGACTAGTGTTTTACAGTCAGGAATTCAAAGAGTACTCCATTCCATTCATGGGATCAGACGTGTCTGTTGTGAAACGAACTCAACGGTACTTGCACACAGATTTGCAAGAAACACCTGTAAGTTTGTTTTTATGTTTATAAAATCAGTGTTCTGTTGTGTTCTTTGTAGCACTTTCAGTGGCGGGAAAGCATCTCTTCAGGTTTTTTTTTTTTTCC